>NC_134355.1:569911431-569937915 GCF_048569485.1 Anomaloglossus baeobatrachus | reverse complement strand
CCTATGGACGCCGGATCCAGTGTAATGTGGCAAAAAAACTGATCCGGCCGCCGATCAGTTTTTTTTGAACAGAGCATGCTCAGTATCACACCGGATCTGTCAAAAAACTGAAGGAACTGATGGAAAAAACTGATGCAACTGATCCGTTTTTTCGCCGGATCCATCGCATCAGTTTTTTCGCCGGATTGTGCCTGATGCCAAAAAACTGATGTGTGAAAGCAGCCTAAGGAATAAATGGAGAGGATGCAGAGCATGCAGCTCCATATAAAATGGATAAAAGTTCCACATTCCACCAATCTGTGCAGGTTAAGATCTGTCAGACTCATGATCTATATATATAATTGCCTTATTCTGTCTGTCTGTCTTGCTCCAAAATTGTGTCCTTACGGTGACACAAAGCTGATTGGTCGCTGGGCTCGCCATGGCCCCGCCCCCCCCGCACGGATTGGCCGCTCGCCCAGGCTGCGCCCCCACACGGATTGGCCGGCCGCTCGCCCAGGCTCCGCCCCCCCACAGATTGGCCTCTTGCCCCAGCACCCAGCAGGCATTGGCAACTCGGCCACGCCCCGCCCCCCTCACGCAATGCACGCTAGCTCTGGCCCCGCCCCCCCCACGCATTCCCCGAACCGACACGGTCACGGAGCCACGACTACCAGGTGAGTACTGTACCCCTGGGAGCCCACATCAGCGTACGCCGCCAAACCAGCCGACACATACCCTCGCATTGCTGGGGCTGGCCGGCGTATGCTGGTGTGGGCTCCCGTGCGAGTGGGGGACGAGATACGCTGGTAACCATGGTAGCATAGTTACCAGCGCATCAAGGTCCTGCAGCGGCGGAACATACACACACGCACACACATCAGATCACACTCACTCTCACACACACCTCACATCGCATCCACATACTCACAACATCCCGTGATATCGCTTGCTTCTCGGCGGCAAAACTGTGCTGTGAGCTTCCAGGACCTGCCGGAGGATCACATGGCCAGAAGCATGTGGTATCTCCGGATGTTGTGAGTATAAGCGCGTATGTGCAATATCGTCAATGTATGTGTGTGTGAGTGTATGCGATCGGGTGTGTGTGGGTGTGTGTGAGTGTATGCGATCGGATCTGTGAGTGTCGGCAGAGGAGCACGGCGTGCTGGAGGAGGCTGGGAGGAGAGAGGCTGATCCTGGGGAAGGCTGGGATGGGAAGGCTGAGAGAAGAGAGGCTGAGGCTGGGGTAGGCTGGGAGGAGAGAGGCTGATGCTGGGGACAGAGAGGCTGATGCTGGGGACAGAGAGGCTGATGCTGGGGACAGAGAGGCTGATGCTGGGGACAGAGAGGCTGATGCTGGGGACAGAGAGGCTGATGCTGGGGACAGAGAGGCTGATGCTGGGGACAGAGAGGCTGATGCTGGGGACAGAGAGGCTGATGCTGGGGACAGAGAGGCTGATGCTGGGGACAGAGAGGCTGATGCTGGGGACAGAGAGGCTGATGCTGGGGACAGAGAGGCTGATGCTGGGGACAGAGAGGCTGATGCTGGGGACAGAGAGGCTGATGCTGGGGACAGAGAGGCTGATGCTGGGGACAGAGAGGCTGATGCTGGGGACAGAGAGGCTGATGCTGGGGACAGAGAGGCTGATGCTGGGGACAGAGAGGCTGATGCTGGGGACAGAGAGGCTGATGCTGGGGACAGAGAGGCTGATGCTGGGGACAGAGAGGCTGATGCTGGGGACAGAGAGGCTGATGCTGGGGACAGAGAGGCTGATGCTGGGGACAGAGAGGCTGATGCTGGGAGGCAGAGAGGCTGATGCTGGGAGGAGAGAGGCTGATGCTGGGGACAGAGAGGCTGATGCTGGGGACAGAGAGGCTGATGCTGGGGACAGAGAGGCTGATGCTGGGGACAGAGAGGCTGATGCTGGGGACAGAGAGGCTGATGCTGGGACAGAGAGGCTGATGCTGGGGACAGAGAGGCTGATGCTGGGGGAGAGAGGCTGATGCTGGGGAGGAGAGAGGCTGATGCTGGGAGGAGAGAGGCTGATGCTGGGAGGAGAGAGGCTGATGCTGGGAGGAGAGAGGCTGATGCTGGGAGGAGAGAGGCTGATGCTGGGAGGAGAGAGGCTGATGCTGGGAGGAGAGAGGCTGATGCTGGGAGGAGAGAGGCTGATGCTGGGAGGAGAGAGGCTGATGCTGGGAGGAGAGAGGCTGATGCTGGGAGGAGAGAGGCTGATGCTGGGAGGAGAGAGGCTGATGCTGGGAGGAGAGAGGCTGATGCTGGGAGGAGAGAGGCTGATGCTGGGAGGAGAGAGGCTGATGCTGGGAGGAGAGAGGCTGATGCTGGGAGGAGAGAGGCTGATGCTGGGAGGAGAGAGGCTGATGCTGGGAGGAGAGAGGCTGATGCTGGGAGGAGAGAGGCTGATGCTGGGAGGAGAGAGGCTGATGCTGGGAGGAGAGAGGCTGATGCTGGGAGGAGAGAGGCTGATGCTGGGAGGAGAGAGGCTGATGCTGGGAGGAGAGAGGCTGATGCTGGGAGGAGAGAGGCTGATGCTGGGAGGAGAGAGGCTGATGCTGGGAGGAGAGAGGCTGATGCTGGGAGGAGAGAGGCTGATGCTGGGAGGAGAGAGGCTGATGCTGGGAGGAGAGAGGCTGATGCTGGGAGGAGAGAGGCTGATGCTGGGAGGAGAGAGGCTGATGCTGGGAGGAGAGAGGCTGATGCTGGGAGGAGAGAGGCTGATGCTGGGAGGAGAGAGGCTGATGCTGGGAGGAGAGAGGCTGATGCTGGGAGGAGAGAGGCTGATGCTGGGAGGAGAGAGGCTGATGCTGGGAGGAGAGAGGCTGATGCTGGGAGGAGAGAGGCTGATGCTGGGAGGAGAGAGGCTGATGCTGGGAGGAGAGAGGCTGATGCTGGGAGGAGAGAGGCTGATGCTGGGAGGAGAGAGGCTGATGCTGGGAGGAGAGAGGCTGATGCTGGGAGGAGAGAGGCTGATGCTGGGAGGAGAGAGGCTGATGCTGGGAGGAGAGAGGCTGATGCTGGGAGGAGAGAGGCTGATGCTGGGAGGAGAGAGGCTGATGCTGGGAGGAGAGAGGCTGATGCTGGGAGGAGAGAGGCTGATGCTGGGAGGAGAGAGGCTGATGCTGGGAGGAGAGAGGCTGATGCTGGGAGGAGAGAGGCTGATGCTGGGAGGAGAGAGGCTGATGCTGGGAGGAGAGAGGCTGATGCTGGGAGGAGAGAGGCTGATGCTGGGAGGAGAGAGGCTGATGCTGGGAGGAGAGAGGCTGATGCTGGGAGGAGAGAGGCTGATGCTGGGAGGAGAGAGGCTGATGCTGGGAGGAGAGAGGCTGATGCTGGGAGGAGAGAGGCTGATGCTGGGAGGAGAGAGGCTGATGCTGGGAGGAGAGAGGCTGATGCTGGGAGGAGAGAGGCTGATGCTGGGAGGAGAGAGGCTGATGCTGGGAGGAGAGAGGCTGATGCTGGGAGGAGAGAGGCTGATGCTGGGAGGAGAGAGGCTGATGCTGGGAGGAGAGAGGCTGATGCTGGGAGGAGAGAGGCTGATGCTGGGAGGAGAGAGGCTGATGCTGGGAGGAGAGAGGCTGATGCTGGGAGGAGAGAGGCTGATGCTGGGAGGAGAGAGGCTGATGCTGGGAGGAGAGAGGCTGATGCTGGGAGGAGAGAGGCTGATGCTGGGAGGAGAGAGGCTGATGCTGGGAGGAGAGAGGCTGATGCTGGGAGGAGAGAGGCTGATGCTGGGAGGAGAGAGGCTGATGCTGGGAGGAGAGAGGCTGATGCTGGGAGGAGAGAGGCTGATGCTGGGAGGAGAGAGGCTGATGCTGGGAGGAGAGAGGCTGATGCTGGGAGGAGAGAGGCTGATGCTGGGAGGAGAGAGGCTGATGCTGGGAGGAGAGAGGCTGATGCTGGGAGGAGAGAGGCTGATGCTGGGAGGAGAGAGGCTGATGCTGGGAGGAGAGAGGCTGATGCTGGGAGGAGAGAGGCTGATGCTGGGAGGAGAGAGGCTGATGCTGGGAGGAGAGAGGCTGATGCTGGGAGGAGAGAGGCTGATGCTGGGAGGAGAGAGGCTGATGCTGGGAGGAGAGAGGCTGATGCTGGGAGGAGAGAGGCTGATGCTGGGAGGAGAGAGGCTGATGCTGGGAGGAGAGAGGCTGATGCTGGGAGGAGAGAGGCTGATGCTGGGAGGAGAGAGGCTGATGCTGGGAGGAGAGAGGCTGATGCTGGGAGGAGAGAGGCTGATGCTGGGAGGAGAGAGGCTGATGCTGGGAGGAGAGAGGCTGATGCTGGGAGGAGAGAGGCTGATGCTGGGAGGAGAGAGGCTGATGCTGGGAGGAGAGAGGCTGATGCTGGGAGGAGAGAGGCTGATGCTGGGAGGAGAGAGGCTGATGCTGGGAGGAGAGAGGCTGATGCTGGGAGGAGAGAGGCTGATGCTGGGAGGAGAGAGGCTGATGCTGGGAGGAGAGAGGCTGATGCTGGGAGGAGAGAGGCTGATGCTGGGAGGAGAGAGGCTGATGCTGGGAGGAGAGAGGCTGATGCTGGGAGGAGAGAGGCTGATGCTGGGAGGAGAGAGGCTGATGCTGGGAGGAGAGAGGCTGATGCTGGGAGGAGAGAGGCTGATGCTGGGAGGAGAGAGGCTGATGCTGGGAGGAGAGAGGCTGATGCTGGGAGGAGAGAGGCTGATGCTGCAGGCAGAGAGGCTGATGCTGGGAGGAGAGAGGCTGATGCTGGGAGGAGAGAGGCTGATGCTGCAGGCAGAGAGGCTGATGCTGCAGGCAGAGAGGCTGATGCTGCAGGCAGAGAGGCTGATGCTGCAGGCAGAGAGGCTGATGCTGCAGGCAGAGAGGCTGATGCTGCAGGCAGAGAGGCTGATGCTGCAGGCAGAGAGGCTGATGCTGCGGGTAGAGAGGCTGATGCTGGTGCAGCATGGGGGATGGAGCACGATGGGGTGTGCGCAGCATGGGGGATGGAGCACGTTTGGGAGTGCGCAGCATGGCGGATGGAGCACGTTTGGGAGTGTGCAGCATGGCGGATGGACCACGTTTGGGAGTGCGCAGCATGGCGGATGGAGCACATTTGGGAGTGTGCAGCATAGCGGATGGAGCACGTTTGGGAGTGCGCAGCATGGCGGATGGAGCACGTTTGGGAGTGCGCAGCATGGCGGATGGAGCACGTTTGGGAGTGCGCAGCATGGCGGATGGAGCACGATGGGGAGTGCGCTGCATGGGGGATGGAGCACGATGGGGAGTGCGGAGTATGGCGGATGGAGCACGTTTGGGAGTGCGCAGCATGGCGGATGGACCACGTTTGGGAGTGCGCAGCATGGCGGATGGACCACGTTTGGGAGTGCGCAGCATGGCGGATGGAGCACGTTTGGGAGTGCGCAGCATGGCGGATGGAGCACGTTTGGGAGTGCGCAGCATGGCGGATGGAGCACGTTTGGGAGTGCGCAGCATGGCGTGGCGGATGGAGCACGTTTGGGAGTGCACAGCATGGGAGATGGAGCATGATGGGGGGTGCGCAGCATAGGGGATGGCGCACGATGGGGAGTGCACTGCATGGGGGATGGAGCACGATGGGAAGTGCACACCTCCCCCCAACACACATACACACGCGCGCGCACTGCACAACACACCACACACACACACTGGGAACCACAAACAACTGCCCTACACAGACACCCACACACACAACACCCAACACACAAACACCGCGGCACACACAAATATACGCACATACCGCACAACACACACAATGCACAAAACATACCTCCCCCCCAAAACACACCACACACACACACAACGCTACAGACACACAGCGCTCCACAAACAACGCAACACACGCAACACACATACAACACCGCTCTCACAAACCCCTTCACACCCAGACAACACCCAGAACATGTACAGCGCCCTACACAAACACTTGGTAACTACACACAACAACATCTATATATATATATATATATATATATATATATCTATATATAACAAAAATCATACATGAACTACACAATACGTAAATTCTAGAATACCCGATGCGTAGAATCGGGCCACCTTCAAGCTAACCTTTTAATATCTATTGTACTATTAATTCTGATAATTACATTTAGGATTACATCCATAAATCTTACTCCAATAAATATTAAGACTTACTCAGAGGAGTCGTGAGCCCACACAAATTCCTGTGCAGATCCGAAGCTCTTGTTTCTTAGGGCCATAGCGGTGTAAATGATGTATTCTCCATCGCCACACACAACTACAAACCTGGAAGACATTGGAAATTAATGTACATAATGACAATAGCTTCACTGTAGCCACTACAGATAAAGTCTTGTCCCCCCTACTGCCCCCCTCTGCAGACACAGTCTTACCTCCCATTAGGGTTATGTTGGATAGTCTGGGGATATATTTCACAGCTGCCCATGTCCTTCACAGCTAGAGGAAGCCTCTCTCCATCTTTAATCTCTGTCTCAACCATGGCTTTCAGATTAGCCTGCTGAACTTCAGAGTGCTTGGCCCAGATTATTTTTCCGTTTGCATCCATGGACATTGCTGGCTCTTCACGACCCAACTACGGATATAAGGAAAGGCGATGTGCTGTCAAATTCTCATTTGTAGTTAAAACAAAACACCTTATACTCCGGTGGTGTCTTACTGGAGGGGGGGGCGGCAGCGGTGGTGGTGCAGGGGTCACAGGAGGCAAGGGCGGTGCTGGAGCAGTGCGATGCTGCAGGCGCTGTGGTGGGGGCTGTGCAAGCTGCGGGCGCCGTGCTGGCTGTGTGGAGCACAGCGGTGCAGTGGGTGTCACAGATGCTCTATTGGCGGTGCGGGCTTCAAAGAAATGATGCCCGGAGTCAGCACATGCGCAGATTGAGCTCTTGGCTCAATGACAAGCTGAGATCTCATCTGTGCACGTGCCACTTCCAGGCACCATTTTCCTTAAGTCCACTGCTGAGATATCAATGGGCCAGAGACGGCACAAGCGCATATGAGATCTTTAGCTGAGAGCTCCATCTGCACATGCGCCGACTCTGGGCACTATTTTAAGCCCGCACTGCAAACAGAGCATTTCACCCCCCGCACTACTCCACACGGCCCCCACCGCAGACAGCACAGCGCCCATTCTCCACCTCCCGGTAAGCTGCATTCGTATTATAAGATGCACCTCTCATTTTCCTCCCAAATTTTTGGGAGGAAAAGTGGCTCTTATAATACAAAAAATACAGTAATTATTTGAAGAGACAATACACCTCACCTTCACAATGATGCTGCCCTCATCGTACCCTAGAGCCACATTATTAGAGCCACGAAGTCCAGACACACACCACACTCGCTCCATGCCATAGTTCAGGGTACTCTCCAGACGGTAGGTGCTAGAATGCCAGATCCTCACAGTACCTAAACAAGAAGAGAGGTTGTGAAATGTAAAACTTTCTAAATACATTCCATAAATTTGCACTACCCTATGATTATTTTTCAGAAATGAAATGAGCCGACATTTTTGTTAAGATTATCTGTATTACATTCACTGTTTTCCCTTAAAGGGCCCATACAGCTTAGATTGCTGCTTGCTGAACTACCGTGAATCTGAGTTGAAATTATAAGCCGGCTGCTCATGTAAAGACATATTATTGCATCCAGCAATTTCTTAGTCACCGTGGTCTCCAGCATAGGTAGGCCAGGGAGAGGGGTAAGAGGCCACAGGGATTGGAACCAGGTTTCCACAATATTTACTAGTGCATAACGATTTGAATGGCAATCAGAGCATGAGAAAACTGAGGAGACAGCACTTTGTGGAACTGGAACAAAACAGCAAAGTAGAATTGAAGGAACACGTACCATCTTCTGATCCAGTGATGATAATGGGAAGCTCAGGGTGGAAGCTGACGCAGGAGACGTTCTGAGCGTGACCCTCCAGAGTCTGGACACAAGTTTTGTTCTGAAGATGGGAAAATTCAACAATGTGTCTTTACATGGTCTGAATAACAGAGATAAGAGTAACACGTCATCTAGTAGTTTGCTTGATTTACTAACCTGGTAGTCCCAGATCTTGACAAGTCTGTCATCCGCTCCAGAGATTAGGTAAGGTTTGTCACCACCACTGTAATAGTCTATGCAGTTCACCCCTTTCTCGTGCCCCTCTAGTGTGAAGTTGGGGGAGGAGGATCCGAGCTGCCATACCTGCACAGCAGAGATTAGTGTAGCTAATACATATATTACAATACATAAAGACCATGATAGAGCCGGATAATGTATAGCAGGCACAGGCATACTTTACCTTAATGGTGCGATCTAGAGAGGCACTGGCAAACTGGTTGTTATCCTTGGGGTTAATGACGATCTGCATGACGTAGTGCGTGTGGCCTTCAAACACCTGGGAGCAGGACCACTTCTTATCCCAGTCCCAGAGCTTGATCAGCATGTCATCTGCAGGAAACACATGGAACATTGGGTTCAATTTCCCATGTATGAGGATTTCATGTTCGTCTAACACGGCTCTTATACAGGAGTACAGCATTTCTCTGTGCTTTACACTGCTCATTTATCACTCCGTGTACTACTGATAATGCTTCATGTTCACACTATCAAGCACATTTCCATTTTCTCCTGTGAAACACATGCTGGAATTTACAGATTTTCCACAATACAATGCTCACTTTTACAGTGTAGGTCTATGAGAGTACAGTGCCCAAATATATTTCTTTCCCAACCTGAAAATTAGGCTTGTTGTACTTTCCGACTCAGCAAGACAATTTTTTTGCCAATTTATTGGCGTTACTTTGGGTGGATTTATATAGATCAGTTGCGTCTGGCAAGTTGTTTTATGACTGAGCTGGACACAACTAATGACTAGGGCTGATTGAATCCGCCAAAATCTGGGACAGGCGGATCCCTGCCGGATTGAAAAAAAAAATCCGGATCCATTTCGGATTCCGGTGCTCATAAAAGTCAATAGGGACCAGAATTTGGAGATTAAAAATGTTTGTGGAAGGGATAGGGGAGTAGGAGCGCATGTGGTGTACTCACCCGAGGCTGTGTCATGGCAGCAAACTCCATCCGGGTCACTCTTTTCTCTTCTGGAGCCGACAGTTAAATATTCATTGTTTTGCCCGCCCACCGGCGCGTGTAACTGGTTGCAGCTAGACGCTCCCCCACCCTTAATGGCAGCTGACTGCAACCAATCACAGGCGGCAGGACGGCTGGTGGGCGGGGAAAGCAGTCCAAGTGTCTGGGGGTCAGTATGGTGAACGTGAATGTCTTTCAGAAACACATGCACGCTCCTGTCAGAAGAGTGCGGCTGTGCCGGTGATAAACTGTCAGACTTGTACAAGTCTGACATGACATCAGCCGGCACAGCCTGCGCTCTCTGAACATGAGCATACAAACACATACACACTCCTGTCAAAAGTGTCCGTTGTTGTTCCGGTGACGCGGCTTTTTTTTATTATTTAAAGAAATAAAAAAAAAAATGACGTGCGGTCCCCCCTAATTTTCATCCCCAGCCTTGATAATGCAGGCTGGGGGCTGGTATTCTCAGCCCTCAGCCGACCGGTATTGCTGCATGTATTAGCTGTGACAATCCCAGTGCAATACCGGCTCCTCTCGATTGCCCTGGAGTGGTGGGCAATCGGGGTAATGAGGGGTTAATATTGTTAAATAAACAAGACAGAGAAAAATCGTTTACTTGGAATAAAGTACAAAACGCCCACCCTCCTTCACCTCTTTATTAATCCCCAACACCCTGCAGCTCCGGCGTAATCCACATCAGGTCCCATGCCGCTTCAGCTCTGCTACATAGCAAGCGGCCATAGAGCACGACCGCTGGCTGTTTAGACAGTAACTGAGCTGCGATGACTGCATGGCAGGCAGATACTGTCACAGGCTGGGGGGGGGGGGGCACGTCAGCCTGCAACCAATGACAGATGAGAGGACGGCCAGTGGGCAGAGAAAAAGAGAATTTTGTTTACTTACCGTAAATTCTTTTTCTTGTAGTTCCGACATGGGAGACCCAGACCATGGGTGTATAACTAGCGCCTCCGGAGGACACACAAAGTACTACACTCAAACGTGTAGCTCCTCCCTCCGGGCTATATACACTCCCTGGATGACAATCTACCCAGTTCAGTGCAAAAGCTGAAGGAGGACATCCACCCATAAGTAGAGATAGAGTAAAACTCGGCAAAACCAGAACTCTGTCTACTAACAACAGCCGGTGAAACACACGGAACAAAAAACTGCCAACAGGCAACAGGGAGGGTGCTGGGTCTCCCATGTCGGAACTACAAGAAAAAGAATTTACGGTAAGTAAACAAAATTCTCTTTTTCTTTATCGTTCCTTCCATGGGAGACCCAGACCATGGGACGTTCCAAAGCAGTCCATGGGTGGGAAATAAACCAAACTGAGAAGTAGGCAAAACCTAACTTCACAAATGGGCGACAGCCGCCTGAAGGATGCGTCTGCCCAAGCTCGCATCTGCCGAAGCATGAGCATGCACTTGGTAGTGCTTCGAAAAAGTGTGCAGACTGGACCAAGTGGCAGCCTAACACACCTGCTGAGCCGTAGCTTGGTGTCTGAAAGCCCAGGAGGCACCGACAGCTCTGGTCGAGTGCGCCTTAATCCCCGGCGGGGGAGGCACCTGATAACACTGGTAGGCATCGGCGATAGCCGACCTAACCCAACGAGCTAGGGTCGGTTTAGAAGCAGAGAGACCCTTGCGCTGACCCGTGGTTAGCACAAAAAGTGAGGTGCACCGCCGAAAAACGGCGGTGCGTGACACATAGATTCGGAGCGCCCGCACCAAATCCAAGGTGTGCAACGCCTTCTCAAAGCGATGCACAGGGGCCGGACAAAGAGAGGGCAATGAAATGTCCTGGTTAAGGTGGAAGGAAGACACCACCTTAGGGAGAAAGTCCGGAGTCGGACGAAGAACCACCTTGTCTTGATGAAACACCAAAAAGGGGGATTCCGAAGAAAGCACAGCCAAATCAGAAACTCTCCTGAGAGAAGTTATGGCTACTAGAAAGACAACTTTCTGTGAAAGTGTAGACAAAGGAACCTCCCTGAGAGGCTCAAAAGGGGGTTTCTGTAAGGCCGTGAGGACCAGATTAAGGTCCCAGGGATCCAAGGGCCGCCGGTAAGGAGGGATGATGTGAGATGCGCCCTGCATGAAGGTGCGCACCTGAGCCAGTCGGGCGATACGCCGCTGGAACAATACCGACAAAACCGACACCTGTCCCTTGAGGGAATTGAGGGACAGACCTAACTGTAGACCTGACTGTAGAAAAGACAGGATGGTCGGCAAGGAGAACGGCCAAGGAGCATGGCCGGAAGAGCGACACCAGGACAGGAAAATTCTCCAAGTCCTGTGGTAAATCTTGGCCGAGGAAGACTTCCGAGCCCGAGTCATGGTGGAGATGACCTCAGAGGGAATGCCTGAAGCCGTCAGGATCCAGGACTCAAAAGCCACGCCGTCAATCTGAGAGCCGCAGAATTCTGGCGGAAGAACGGACCTTGAGAGAGAAGGTCTGGGCGGTCCGGGAGATGCCACGGCACCTCTACGGACAGGCGGAGAAGGTCTGGGTACCAAGCTCGCCTGGGCCAGTCCGGAGCAATGAGTATGACTCGACGGCCCTCCGTTCCGATCTTGCGCAGAACCCTGGGCAAGAGCGCTAGAGGGGGAAACACATAGGCCAGACGGAACTGAGACCAATCTTGAACCAGTGCGTCTGCTGCGAAGGCTTGAGGATCGTGGGAGCGAGCCACGTAAACCGGAACCTTGTTGTTGTGCCGGGATGCCATGAGATCCACTTCCGGAGTGCCCCACTTGCGGCAGATCGATCTGAACACTGACGGATGCAGGGCCCACTCGCCGCCGTCCACGGTTTGACGGCTGAGATAATCGGCCTCCCAGTTTTCCACGCCTGGGATTTGGACTGCAGATATGGTGGACTTGAAGTCCTCCGTCCACTGGAGGATTCGTTGAACCTCCAACATCGCCAGACGGCTGTGAGTCCCGCCCTGGTGATTGATGTAGGCAACCGCTGTCGCGTTGTCCCACTGAACCCGAATGTGCTTGCCCGCCAACAGGTGGTGAAAGTCTAGGAGAGCTAGAAACACAGCTCTGATCTCCAGCACATTGATCGGGAGGGCTGATTCGGACGGAGTCCAAGTGCCCTGTGCTCGGTGATGGAGAAATACCGCTCCCCAACCGGAGAGGCTGGCATCCGTGGTGAGGATCACCCAGGACGGAGTCAGGAAGGAGCGTCCCTGTGACAGGGAGAGGGGCTGAAGCCACCACTGAAGGGAGTTCCTGGCCTGTGATGACAGAGCCACCAGCCTGTCCAAGGAAGAGATCCGCTTGTCCCAACAGCGGAGAATGTCCAGCTGCAAGGGACGCAGATGGAACTGGGCAAAGGGAACCGCTTCCATTGACGCCACCATCTGACCCAGCACCTGCATGAGGTGTCTGATGGAATGACGGCGGTGCCTCAGCAGAGAGCGCACCGCCAGACGAAGGGACTGCTGTTTGACTAAGGGCAACTTGACAAGTGCCGGCAGAGTCTCGAATTGCATCCCTAGGTACATAAGTACCTGGGTCGGGGTCAGAGTGGACTTGGGCAGGTTGACAAGCCACCCGAACTGAATTAGCGTGGCGACAGTGAGAGAGACACTCCGCTGGCAGTCTACACTGGATGAGGCCTTGACTAGAAGGTCGTCCAGGTAAGGAATCACTGCCAATCCCTGGAGGTGCAGGACCGCAACCACTGCTGCCATGACCTTGGTGAACACTCGAGGGGCCGTGGCTAAGCCAAAGGGAAGAGCCACAAACTGGAAATGTTCCTCTCCGATTGCAAAGCGTAGCCAACGCTGGTGTGAGACCGCAATAGGCACATGCAGATAGGCATCTCTGATGTCGATGGATGCCAGAAAATCTCCTTGGGTCATTGAGGCAATGACCGATCTCAGAGATTCCATGCGAAAGTGCCGCACCTGAACATGCTTGTTGAGAAGCTTGAGATCCAGGATGGGCCGGGAGGAACCGTCCTTCTTGGGGACTAGAAAGAGGTTTGAGTAGAAACCGCTGAACCGTTCCCGGGCGGGAACCGGAACAATTACCCCGTTGGCCTGCAGGGATGCCACGGCCTGAGAGAAGGCGGCGGCCTTGGAGCAAGGGGGTGTGGACAGAAAAAATCTGTTTGGCGGGCTGGAAGAAAATTCTATCCTGTAGCCGTGGGAGATAATATCCCGCACCCACTGATCGGTGACGTGTTGGAACCACACGTCTCCAAAGTGGGAGAGCCTGCCACCGACCAAGGACGTTGCTGGCGCAGCCAGTCAAGAGGAGGCTGCCTTAGTGGCAGCGGCTCCTCCGGTCTTTTGAGGACGCGGCTTTGCACGCCAGTTCGATTTACGATCCTTGGCTGCGGTAGTGGACGCGGTCGAGGGCTTCGAGGATGACCAGTTAGAGGAACGAAAGGAACGAAACCTCGATTGGATCCTGCCCTGGACAGGTTTCCTGGCCTTAGTTTGAGGCAAGGAAGTACTCTTCCCGCCAGTAGCCTCCTTGATTATGTCATCCAGCTGTTCCCCAAACAGCCGGGACCCAGCAAAAGGGAGACTCGCAAGGTACTTTTTTGAGGAAGCGTCTGCTTTCCACTCTCGAAGCCACAAGATCCTGCGGATCGCGAGGGAGTTAGCGGAGGCCACCGCCGTGCGGTGAGAAGCCTCCAGGATGGCAGACATGGCGTAGGATGCAAAAGCCGAAGCTTGAGAAGTTAAGGTCTCCAGCTCAGACATAGAGTCCCTGGTGAGGGAATGCATCTCCTCCAGAGAGGCAGAGACTGCCTTGAGAGCCCACACTGCCGCAAAAGATGGGGAGAACGAGGCTCCAGCCGCCTCATATACAGACTTGGCCAAAAGGTCAACCTGGCGGTCAGTGGGATCCTTAAGAGAAGTGCCATCAGCCACAGCCACGACTGTGCGGGCTGAGATTCTGGACACCGGAGGGTCTACCTTTGGGGACTGAGCCCATTCCTTAACCACCTCTGGTGGAAAAGGAAAACGGTCATCTGAACTACGCTTCGGAAAACGTTTGTCAGGACAGGCCCTGGGTTTGGTAACAGTGGCCTGAAAGCTGGAGTGGTTAAAAAACATACTTTTAGCTTTCTTAGGTGAGGTAAACTGGTGTCTCTCTACCAGAGAGGCTTGTTCCTCAGACTCTGGTGGGTTGAGGTTCAGTACGGAGTTAATGGACGCAATCAAGTCACTAACATCCGCATCACCCTCAGACAAGTCAATGGGGTACATAGAGGTAGCGTCTGAGCCCACAGTAAACGAGTCCTCCTCGCCCTGCACCTCGGCACGTGAATCAGAGCCGTGGGAAGAGGAAGGAGAAGGGTCCCTGCGTCTCCGTTTAGGGGGACGGGGTCCTGGGACATGCTCTGGGAGCTCTGCAGAGCTAGGAGCAGCCGAAGCACCCTGAGAAGGGGGCTGATGCATGGACAGCAGTGTCCGGGACAGCTGCCCCATGGAGTCGGCAAAAGACTTGGAAATAGCTTGTGAAAAGGATGCTACCCAAGCCGGGGGTTCAGCCACCGGGGCCAAAGCAGCCGGAGGGACCCCTGCGGAGGCTCCAGGCTGAGACACAACCATGTTAGCACAGGCATCACAATGTGGGTATGTGCTTGGCTCTGGCAGAATGAGCTTACAAGCAGTGCATATAGCGTACATGTTTGCAGCCTTGCTCCTAGTGACAGACATGCTGCTGAGGTGGAGGCTCTGCAGCCAGAATACACTCCTGTAGAATGCCTGAGAGTTTAATAAAAGTCCACAACCAGAGGTTGTGGCTTACCAGCCCGTGCTCTCTGTGTGCCCTCCGGATTCCACCGCTCCCCTGTGAAGCGTTAGCCTTCCTGATAGTATGCAGCTGCAGCATCCAGCGCCCTCCAGTGTAAGAACGCTGAGAAAATGGCGCTGGGAGAAAGAGGGGGGGCGTGTATAAGCCCAAGAGCGGGAAAAACGGAGGGCAGAGAGATACAGGACGATATACAGGGGAGGGAACATCTCCCCAGAGAGGAGTGCCCTCCCCTCTGCTGGTCGGCCGGTGGGCGGCGCTGTATGCAAAACATGCAGAGAAGCCAAAACCGAAACTAGGCCCAAACAGAAGCCGGGGCCTAGATTTAACAATGCGGCCGACGAGCAGGCACCTTCGGCGCGGTTCTCAGGGGAAATCCCCAGAATCGGCCGGAATTTACAGTAACGCTAAAACACATACTGTCCCCCTAATAAAAGTACCCGGGACCCCTGAAAAACGTCTCTATACTTAGCTTTGAGACGCAGGGCCATGTCCCTGGAGAGGGGGGTAAATGCTCCTTCCAGCAGGGACCAGACAGGGCTGCGGATGGAGACCGGTCTTCTGCAAGCAGAGAGGACCGTGGAGGCTCCCACTTCAACCCAGAGCCTCTTAGAG
Source organism: Anomaloglossus baeobatrachus (assembly GCF_048569485.1). Lineage (NCBI taxonomy): Eukaryota > Metazoa > Chordata > Amphibia > Anura > Aromobatidae > Anomaloglossus > Anomaloglossus baeobatrachus. The sequence continues at coordinate 569,922,454 of NC_134355.1, read as the reverse complement.
GATGTGAAGGAGCGCGGCATGTGAAGGCTCCAGCCTTATAAAGTCAACCTTAACAGCACCGCCGACAGAGTGGGGTGTGAAGGGACATGCCGGGAGTCCAGACTGGACCCGCTTTTCTTCCAAATCTTTAAAATAAAATAAAAATGAGAAAAAAATATCAGAGAATGCAAGTGTGTGTATCCTCATGAAACACAAAGCATTGAACTGGGTAGATTGTCATCCAGGGAGTGTATATAGCCCGGAGGGAGGAGCTACACGTTTGAGTGTAGTACTTTGTGTGTCCTCCGGAGGCGCTAGCTATACACCCATGGTCTGGGTCTCCCATGGAAGGAACGATAAAGAAAACACAGAAAGCTGTGTGTATGCAATGCACAGTGCAGGAAGTGAATGCGCAACCCAGAAGCAGTGTGCCGCCATGACACCGAGTCTCGGTAAGTATGAAGCGCTGTTTTCTATCTCTTTTTGTTTATTTTTTACTTATTTTCGCCAGTGCCGAATCCGGATCGTGCCCCCAGAATTCCGGATCCGGCACCCGGAAATCTTTGAAACCACGCGGATCTGGACTTTTACAGTTCGGATCTACTCAGCCCTACTAATGACCAAGTTGTGTGCTTGGTTCACTCGTCCAGCGTCCATAGACTATTAATAAAATGATGCACTCAAAGTTATATTTCATCTGGATATAAGACTAGCAACAACTCATATCTGGGCACAGGGCTATAAAAATTTGTGATCAATTCCAGCAACAATTTCCCTAAATCACCTACCACAATGGAGGGAAAAAAATAATTCCTGGCCCCATTGTTGACTGGTTACTTATATTCTGCTCAGAGGGAACAGATATAAACCAGGGTTTAACCTCTTACCGACATTGGAAGTACTGAGTATGTCCTAGATAATGTCGGTGTAATCACCACCGGCTGATGCAGGCAGCTGGCAGTGAGTCCCGCACATGTCAGCTGATTTGAACAGCTGACATGTGCGGCTATCAGGCGTGGGTGGATCCGCGATTCACTTCTGTCCGTTAACCCCTTATATCGTGCTGTCAAAATGTGACAGTGTGATTTAAAAGGCCGCAGCAGGGAAATTGACTTTTCCCGCTTCCATCGGAGGCCCCGTAACGTGATCACGAGGAGCCGATTGTTGCCATTGTAGCAGAGGAGAGCAGTATTTTTCCTGGCCTGAGCTGTGCATCTCTGATCAGGAGAAATGAATGAGTGATCAGACTGCTTATCCTTATAGTCCCCTAGGGCTCTAGTAAAATGAAAAGAAAAAAAAAAGTTAAAAAAAAGTTTGTTTAGAAAAAGAAAAATAAAACAAAAAACACCTAAACGTTCAAATCACCCCCGATTTGCCCCATTGAAAATTAAAAGGTAAAAAAAAATAAAAAATAGACCCATATTTGATAACGCCATGTTCAGAAATGCCCGATCAAAATATAAAATCAATTAACCTAAATGGTAAACGGCAAAAAAAAATTCCAAATGCCAAAATACAATGACAGGCAATCAAAATGTAGCATCTGTGCAAAAATGGTACCATTAAAAACGTCAGCTCAAGATGCAAAACATATGCCGTCACCGAGTCCCATATCCCGAAAAATGAGAATGCTACGGGTCGCAGAAAATGGTGCAAAAAAGTGAGCCACTGTTTTTGGACAAACTTCTGATTTTTTTTAACCCTTTAGATAAAAGTAAACCTATACATGTTTGCTGTCTGCGAACCCATACCGAACTGAGGCATCCCACCCACACATCAGTTTTACCATATACTGAACACGGTGAATAAAATAGCCCAAAAACAATCATGCAATCACACTTTTTTTTGCAATTTTTCTGAACTTGGAATTTTTGTGCCAATTTCCATTATACTATGTTAATTCTAATGGTTTCATTTGAAAGTACAACTCGTCCAGCAAAAATCAAGCCGTCATATGGCAAGATTAAAAGAAAAATAAAAAAGTTACGGCTCTTGGCAGAAGGAAGAGAAAAACAAAATAAAAATAAGTAAAAATGGAAGAAAACAAAAAAAAAAAAAAAAATCGCTGGGGGCTAAATTAAAAGTTTGTCATGCAAGAAACTTCAGGCCAAAATGAGCTCACCTAAAACCCCTAAGAATTATGACCCCAGGCTGTCCAGTCATAGACTATGGCCCACACTGGAAGGAATAGGCATTACTGATGTGTCACACTGTTGACGGGGGCTTCATGACTTGTAGATCACCAGAAATCGAGCTCAGTAGATTGTTTACAGGTCTACGGCCGCCCATCAGGAATTTAATTTTCTTCTAATTGCTGTTCATTAGGATTGGAGAAGGAATACTAATCCTAATGAAAGTATATTAGGTAATTTACCTTCCCAGCTATATATACACACAAATCCTATAAGAGAGCAGTTTATGTTAACAAGCTCAAAGTCTTACCACTGCTGGTCAGTATGTAGGGCTGAGTGGGGTGTACGGCAATGCAGCGGATGTAGTCGGAGTGAGCCTCGAACATGTGGACTCTCTCCAGGGTGTTGTAGTTGAAGACTCGGATCTGCATGTCATCCTTAAAAGAAAATACAGGGCCATAAGATCAACGACTCCATAATTACAGGGAATCTGTCAGCAGGTTTTTGCCAGGTAATCTAAGAGCAGCAGATTATGGGAGAAGACCCTGATTCCGGTGATGTGTCACTTACTGGGCTGTGTTTTGATGCTTAAATAAAATCAGTGTTCTACCAGCAGGAGATCATTATTACAGGACTAGGTGCCTTGTGCCTCCTGGTCCAACCCAGCCAAAAGATTATCAATTTTCTGCCTATGCACAGTGCAAACAGAATTTGCCAAACAGTGCTGTGTGCTGAGTACTCCTAGATCTGCAGCAGAAAAAAACGGTTGATCTTAAGTGCTATTCCCAGCAAACTAAGTGATACATTGCTGAAATCAGGATCTCTGTTCTGCCATCACACTGCTCTGAGATATCATAGCAAATCCCTGCTAACAGATTCGCTTTTACGCAATCATCGGCTTAAATACTAGGTCAATAACCGCCAGAATTGCAGGGTTTTTGTTTTCAGCTGCGCAATAACAGGTGATCAAAACATTGTACTTCCCCCGAAATTATATCAATACAAACATTGGCTCTGGCTACAAAAAACAATCCCTCACACAGCCCCATATCCCAAACACTGACAATGTTATGGCTCGTGGAGACACAAGAAAAATTACTATTATTTTTACAAGATTCTGAATATTGTTCACCACATAAATAAAAAAAAACTATGCATGTTGGATAACGCCGTAATTGTACTGAGCTGGAGAATAATATTTACAGGTCATTGTCAAAGTAAAACAAAACGCTGTGAACAATAATTAAAAAAAAAATAAAAATTGCGGAATTGCACTTTTTTTTTTTTGCAATTTCACCACACTTGGAATTTTATTCCTGCTTTCCAGTACATCATATAATAAAAGGGACGGTTTCATTCAAAAGTACAACTTATCGCACAAAAAACAAGCCCTCGCAAGAACAAAAATAAGAACTAAACGCCTTTGTTTTTGCTGCCGTTGTTCCTGAACTCAAAGATCTTAGACTTTTTCCATGTGCACAAAAGGCCTTTTTCTCTCAAATATTGTTCACTAATTTCTCTAAGGCTATGTGCGCACAGTGCGTTTTTCCGCGGCGTTTTTGCGCGTTTTTCGGGTGCGCTTTTGGCCTCAAAACTGCAGGACTTTGCTTCCCCAGCAAAGTCTATGAGTTTTCATTTTTGCTGTCCGCACACATCTGTTTTCTTTACCTGCGTTTTTGAGTTAAAAAAAAAAAATGGACATGTCAGTTCTTTCCTGCGTTTTTCTGCGTTTTCCCCCCCATGCAATGCATTGGAAAAACACAGCAAAACGCAGAGATCAAAAACGCAGCAAAACGCAGCCAAAAACGCACAAAAACGCAGCGTCAAAAAGACGCAGTGTGCGAACCTAGCCTAAATCTGTGTTAGTGAGCACTTCTCTTTTGCACAGATAATCCATCCACCTCATAGACGACGTCGCTGCTAAGTCACCATTTTCTGTGACGTAGCAGCGACCTCCCGTCGCAGTCGCTGTGTGTGACATCCAGCAACGACCTGGCCCCTGCTGTGAGGTCGCCGGTCGTTGCTGAATGTCCTGCTTCATTTTTTGCTCGTCGCCCTCCCGCTGTGAAGCACACATCGCTGTGTGTGACAGCGAGAGAGCGACGAACTGAATGTGCAGGGAGCAGGGAGCCAGCGTCTGGCAGCCTGCGGTAAGCTGTAACCACGGTAAACATCGGGTAACCAAGGGAAGCCCTTCCATTGGTTACCCGATATTTACCTTAGTTACTAGCGTCCGCCGCTCTCACACTGCCAGTGCCGGCTCCCTCGTCCCCGCACTCCTTGCCAGAGTACACATCAGGTTAATTACCCGATGTGTACTCCAGCTACGTGTGCAGGGAGCAGGGAGCAGGCACTGGCAGTAGGAGAGCACACCGCTTAGCGCTGGCTCCCTGCACACGTAGCTGTGGACGCTAGTAACTAAGGTAAATATCGGGTAACCAAGAGAAGTGCTTTCCTTGGTTACCCAATATTTACCTTAGTTACGCTTCCACGCGTCGCTGCTGGCTGGGGGCTGGTCACTGGTGAGATCTGCCTGTTTGACAGCTCATCAGCGACCATGTAACGACGCAGCAGCGATCCTGATAAGGTCAGATCGCTGGTCGTGATCGCTGCTGCGTTGCTATGTGTGACACCACCTTTAGGCTGGCCACAATAAAAAGCCAATGTAAAAGGTGCAGTATTACAGTATTGGGGGTGTCCGGCGAACAACATTTGAGAGAAAAAGGCTATTTGTGTACTTAGAAAAAGTCTTAGGTCTTTGAGTTCAGATCATGAAAAACTGGAGCACAAATAAAAGTGTTGCGTTTATATTTTTGTTCTGTAATGATGTAAAAAAAAATCAAAAAATGGCTTAGACAGGTCAAGTCCCCAGCCATCTCCTCTATTGGCGCTCCATAGTGGTTTGCAATATCTCGTCAATCAATTGGGACTAATAGACACATGGCGCATGCAGCACCCAATAGATAAAGATTATACATTTTATTCACATGTCCATGACTTACATACACGGATTGACTATTGGCTACTAAGCCCAGCACTGATGCCACATTTACTTTCCTCCAACATCCTAGACATCTGTATTTCGGATCATGCACCGGTTACTTTTAATTTGTTATTATCTACCACAATACTACGGGAAAGAAGGTGGAGGTTTCCTTCATATTTATATCAATCTGAGGATTTCAAAGCTTCTTTACAAAACTACTGGAGCTTTTATGAGAAGGATAATCACGAGCATAGTGGGGACGCTGGTTTGTATTGGGCTGCCTCCAAGGCAGTAGTAAGAGGTCAGATAATATCATATGTCAGCCATAAGAGAAAAAAGCTCCTGGAACAAACTATATCAGCACAAAAACTTCTCACGCAGGCATATAAAGATTTTAAAAATAACAACACGGATGCGACAAAACAACATTTCTTAGAGGCCAAGGAGGCGGCGGACACCTTGGCCCATGAGATGGCACTTAGTAACCTGGACTATCAGAAACATAAATACTTTAAATGGGGCAACAAACCTGGGAAATTACTAGCTTCTTTAACCAAACCCTTTAGAACCACTACTAGAATCCACAAAATTAAAAAGAAAGATGGTACCATGGTAACAAAAGATGAGGAAATAGTGGAGGAGTTCAGGACATTCTTTGGCTCGCTGTATGAGGCGGAACCGAGGGAGGTTGACGGGGAAGCTGATTTTATCCATGGTACCGTAGCGCCCATCTTGACAGAGGAACAAAGAGTAGTACTAAACGCCCCTATAAATATTTCAGAAATAGTAAAAACTATTGGCACTCTTAAACTAGCCAAAAGCCCAGGGCCCGACGGATTTAGTAACGAATATTATAAGATCTTGGGAGCCTCTATCGGTCCTCATCTATGTGCAGTGTATAATAAGATAGTCACAGATAGAATAATTCCCGACAGGTTCAATGAGGCAAACATGATAGTATTACCTAAGCCAGGAAAAGACCCACTACAGGTGGAGGGATACAGACCCACTACAGGTGGAGGGATACAGACCCATCTCATTACTCAACTCTGATTTTAAAATCTTTACTAAAATACTAGCTGGTAGATTACAACAAGTGATTCCAGATCTTATTCTGCCCTTCCAAACGGGATTCATGCACGGGAAATCCATCACCTATAACATCAGGACGGCTATTGGGGCTATCTCTTATAGCAGGAAGCATAGATGTACCAAACATATAGTAGTTAGCCTTGATGCGGACAAGGCCTTTGACAGGGTCTCTTGGGCCTATTTACATAATCTTTTGGCATGTCGCCAGGTGGGATCCTGGTTTTGCGAAGCAGTCAAGATGATATACACAGACCCCAAATCCAGACTATCTATAAATAATACATTCTCTGAGCCATTTGAGGTACAGAGGGGAACGAGGCAGGGGTGTCCCTTGTCACCTTTATTGTTTAATTTGGCTCTGGACCCAATGTTGAGGACCCTACATAATTTAGCAATATTTCAGGGCATGAGAGTCGGTGGGACAACAATGAAACTTTTGGCTTTTGCCGATGATATTTTATTGTTTATTGCCAATCCCTCTCAAGCAATTCCAGAGATAATGAACACATTGAATAATTTTGGAAAGGCCTCAGGCTTCAGGGTAAATTACAAAGAAGGGAATTTTGTTTACTTACCGTAAATTCCTTTTCTTCTAGCTCCTATTGGGAGACCCAGACAATTGGGTGTATAGCTTCTGCCTCCGGAGGCCACACAAAGCACTACACTTTAAAAAGTGTAACCCCTCCCCTCTGCCTATACACCCTCCCGTGCATCACGGGCTCCTCAGTTTTGGTGCAAAAGCAGGAAGGAGGAAACTTATAAATTGGTCTAAGGCAAATTCAATCCGAAGGATGTTCGGAGAATTAAAACCATGAACCAACAGAACAATTCAACATGAACAACATGTGTACACAAAAGAACAACAGCCCGAAGGGAACAGGGGCGGGTGCTGGGTCTCCCAATAGGAGCTAGAAGAAAAGGAATTTACGGTAAGTAAACAAAATTCCCTTCTTCTTTGTCGCTCCATTGGGAGACCCAGACAATTGGGACGTCCAAAAGCAGTCCCTGGGTGGGTAAAAGAATACCTCGATAAAAAGAGCCGAAAAAAACGGCCCCCTCTTACAGGTGGGCAACCGCCGCCTGAAGGACTCGCCTACCTAGGCTGGCATCTGCCGAAGCATAGGCATGCACCTGATAGTGTTTCGTGAAAGTGTGCAGACTCGACCAGGTAGCCGCCTGACACACCTGCTGAGCCGTAGCCTGGTGCCGCAATGCCCAGGATGCACCCACGGCTCTGGTAGAATGGGCTTTCAGCCCTGAAGGAATCGGAAGCCCGGAAGAACGGTAGGCTTCAAGAATCGGTTCCTTGATCCACCGAGCCAAGGTTGACATGGAAGCCTGCGACCCCTTACGCTGGCCAGCGACAAGGACAAAGAGCGCATCAGACCGGCGCAGGGGCGCCGTGCGAGAAATGTAGAGCCGGAGTGCTCTCACTAGATCTAACAAATACAAATCCTTTTCACATTGGTGAACTGGATGAGGGCAAAAAGAAGGTAAGGAGATATCCTGATTGAGATGAAAAGGGGATACCACCTTAGGAAGGAATTCCGGGACCGGACGCAGAACCACCTTATCCTGGTGAAAAACCAGGAAGGGGGCTTTGCATGACAGCGCTGCAAGCTCAGACACTCTCCGGAGTGATGTAACTGCCACTAGAAAGGCCACCTTCTGCGAAAGACGTGATAGAGAGACATCCCGCAGTGGCTCGAAAGGTGGTTTCTGAAGAGCCTTTAGCACTCTGTTAAGATCCCATGGTTCCAGCGGCCTCTTGTAAGGTGGGACTATGTGGCAAACTCCCTGCAGGAACGTGCGGACCTGCGGAAGCCTGGCTAGACGCTTTTGAAAAAACACGGAAAGCGCCGATACTTGTCCCTTGAGAGAGCCGAGAGACAAACCCTTGTCCATTCCGGATTGCAGGAATGAAAGAAAAGTGGGCAAGGCAAACGGCCAGGGAGTAAAACCCTGATCAGAGCACCAGGATAAGAAGATCCTCCAAGTCCTGTGATAGATCTTGGCCGACGTTGGTTTCCTGGCCTATCTCATAGTGGCGATGACATCTAGAGATAACCCTGAGGACGCTAGGAGCCAGGACTCAATGGCCACACAGTCAGGTTGAGGGCCGCAGAATTCAGATGGAAAAATGGCCCTTGAGACAGCAAGTCTGGTCGGTCTGGGAGTGCCCACGGTTGACCCACCGTGAGGTGCCACAGATCCGGGTACCACGACCTCCTCGGCCAGTCTGGAGCGACGAGGATGGCGCGGTGGCAGTCGGACCTGATCTTGCGTAACACTCTGGGCAGCAGTGCCAGAGGAGGAAATACATAAGGCAGTCGAAACTGCGACCAATCCTGAACTAATGCGTCCGCCGCCAGAGCTCTGTGATCTTCAGACCGTGCCATGAATGCCGGGACTTTGTTGTTGTGTCGAGACGCCATGAGGTCGACGTCCGGCGCTCCCCAGCGGCGACAGATCTCTTGAAACACGTCCGGGTGAAGAGACCATTCCCCTGCGTCCATGCCCTGGCGACTGAGAAAGTCTGCTTCCCAGTTTTCTACGCCCGGGATGTGAACTGCGGAGATGGTGGAGGCTGTGGCCTCCGCCCACAGCAGAATCCGCCGAACTTCTTGGAAGGCTTGACGACTGCGTGTGCCGCCCTGGTGGTTGATGTACGCGACCGCCGTGGCGTTGTCCGACTGTATGCGGATCTGCCTGCCCTCCAGCCACCGATGGAACGCCTTTAGGGCTAGATACACTGCCCTTATCTCCAGAACATTGATCTGAAGGGAGGACTCTGTCGGAGTCCAGGTTCCCTGAGCCCTGTGGTGGAGAAAAACCGCTCCCCACCCTGACAGACTCGCGTCCGTCGTGACCACAGCCCAGGATGGGGGCAGGAAGGATTTTCCCCTCGACAAAGAAGTGGGAAGAAGCCACCACTGAAGAGAGGTTTTGGTTGCCAATGAAAGAGATACGTTCCTGTCTAGGGACGTCGACCTCCTGTCCCATTTGCGGAGAATGTCCCATTGAAGTGGACGCAGATGAAACTGCGCAAAGGGAACTGCCTCCATTGCTGCCACCATCTTCCCTAGGAAGTGCATGAGGCGCCGCAAGGGGTGTGACTGGGCCCGAAGAAGAGAGTGCACCCCTGTCTGTAGTGAACGCTGTTTGTCCAGCTGTAGCTTCACTATCGCTGAGAGAGTATGAAACTCCATCCCGAGGTAAGTCAGTGATGGGGTCGGTGTCAATTTTGACTTTGGGAAATTGATGATCCACCCGAACCTCTGGAGAGTCTCCAGAGCAATGGTCAGGCTGTGTTGGCATGCCGCCCGGGAGGGAGCCTTGACTAGGAGATCGTCTAAGTAAGGGATCACCGAGTGGCCCTGAGAGTGTACGCCACCACGGATGCCATGACCTTGGTGCAATCGGCACATGGAGATAAGCATCCCTGATGTCGATTGATGCTAGGAAGTCTCCTTGGGACATCGAAGCGATGACAGAGCGGAGAGATTCCATCCGAAACCGTCTGGTTCTCACGTGTCTGTTGAGCAGTTTGAGGTCCAGAACGGGACGGAATGATCCGTCCTTTTTTGGCACCACGAACAAGTTGGAGTAAAAACCGTGACCACGTTCTTGAAGGGGAACGGGGATCACAACTCCTTCTGTCTTCAGAGTGTTCACCGCCTGAAAAAGTGCCTCGGCTCGCTCGGGGGGCGGGGATGTTCTGAAGAAACGAGTCGGAGGACGAGAGCTGAGCTCTATCCTGTAACCGTGAGACAGAATGTCTCTCACCCATCGGTCTTGGACATGTGGCCACCAGGCGTCACAAAAGCGGGAGAGCCTGCCACCAACCGAGGATGCGGTTTGGGGAGGCCGAAAGTCATGAGGAGGCCGCCTTGGAGACGGTGCCTCCGGCGGTCTTTGGAGGACGTGACTTGCATCAGAGTTCCTCTGGCCCTTCTGTGGCCTGTTGGACGTGGATGATTGGGACCTGGCTGAGGGCCGAAAGGACCGAAACCTCGATTGAATTTTTCGTTGCTGAGGTCTGTTTGGTTTGGACTGGGGTAAGGACGAGTCCTTTCCCTTGGATTGCTTAATAATTTCATCCAATCGCTCGCCAAACAAACCGTCGCCAGAAAATGGCAAACCGGTTAAGAACTTCTTGGAAGCAGAGTCTGCCTTCCATTCGCGTAGCCACATGGCCCTGCGGACTGCCACCGAATTGGCGGACGCTACCGCTGTACGGCTCGCAGAGTCCAGGACTGCATTCATGGCGTAGGATGAAAATACCGACGCCTGAGAAGTCAAAGACGCAACTTGCGGAGCAGAGGTACGTGTGACCGCATTAATCTCAGACAGACAAGCTGAGATAGCTTGGAGTGCCCACACTGCTGCAAAGGCTGGGGCAAAAGACGCGCCTGTGGCTTCATAGATGGATTTCATCAGGAGTTCTATCTGCCTGTCAGTGGCATCCTTGAGCGACGAACCATCTGCCACTGATACTACGGATCTAGCCGCCAGTCTAGAGACTGGAGGATCCACCTTGGGACATTGAGCCCAACCCTTAACTACGTCAGCGGGGAAGGGGTAACGTGTGTCATTAAGACGCTTAGAAAAGCGCTTGTCCGGAAATGCTCTGTGCTTCTGGACAGCATCTCTGAAGTTAGAGTGATCGAAAAACGCACTCCGTGTACGTTTGGGAAACCTGAACTGGTGTTTCTCCTGCTGAGAAGCCGACTCCTCTACAGGTGGAGGCGGGGGAGATAGATCTAACACCTGGTTGATGGACGCTATAAGGTCATTTACTATGGCGTCCCCTTCCGGTGTATCAAGATTGAGA